>NC_090927.1:18907953-18915453 GCF_040938575.1 Ambystoma mexicanum | reverse complement strand
CCATCCATCCATCTATCCATCCACCTGCACCCGTCTATCTGCAATCATCCATCCATCCATCCATCCATGCATCCATCCATCCACCTGCACCCATCTATCTGCAATCATCCATACATCCATCCATCCATCCATCCATCCATCCATCCATCCATCCACATGTACCCGTCTATCTGCAATCATCCATCCATCCATCCATCCATCCATCCATCCATCCACCTGCACCCGTCTATCTGCAATCATCCATCCATCCATACATCCACCTGCACCCGTCTATCTGCAATCATCCATCCATCCATTCATCCACCTTCACCCATCTATCTGCAATCATCCATCCATCCATACATCCATCCATCCATCCATCCATCCACCTGCACCCGTCTATCTGCAATCATCCATCCATCCATACATCCATCCATCCATTCATCCACCTTCACCCATCTATCTGCAATCATCCATCCATCCATACATCCATCCATCCATCCATCCATACATCCACCTGCACCCATCTATCTGCAATCATCCATCCATCAATACATCCATCCATCCATACATCCACCTGCACATGACTATCTGCAATCATCCATCCATCCATCCACCTGCACCCGTCTATCTGCAATCATCCATCCATCCATACATCCATCCATCCATTCATCCACCTTCATCCATCTATCTGCAATCATCCATCCATACATCCATCCATCCATCCATTCATCCACCTTCACCCATCTATCTGCAATCAGCCATCCATCCATCCATCCATCCATCAATCCATCCATCCATCCATCCACCTGCACCCGTCTATCTGCAATCATCCATCCATCCATCCATACATCCATCCATCCAGCCATCCATCCATCCATCCATCCATCCACCTGCACCCGTCTATCTGCAATCATCCATCCATCCACCTTCATCCATCTATCTGCAATCATCCATCCATCCATACATCCATCCATCCATTCATCCACCTTCACCCATCTATCTGCAATCATCCATCCATCCATCCATCCATCCATCCATCCATCCATCCATCCACCTGCACCCGTCTATCTGCAATCATTCATCCATCCATACATCCATCCATCCATTCATCCACCTGCACCCGTCTATCTGCAATCATCCATCCATCCATCCAGCCATCCATCCATCCATCCATCCATCCATCCATCCTCCATCCACCTGCACCCGTCTATCTGCAATCATCCATCCATCCATTCATCCACCTTCACCCGTCTATCTGCAATCATCCATCCATCCATCCACCTGCACACGTCTATCTGCAATCATCCATCCATCCATTTATCCACCTGCACCCGTCTATCTGCAATCATCCATCCATTCATACATCCATCCATCTATCCACCTTCACCCGTCTATCTGCAATCATCCATCCATCCATACATCCACCTGCACCCACTATTTGCAATCATCCATTCATCCATCCATCCATTCCTCCACCATTACTATCCTTGTAACTAAGCTTTAAGTATACTTGGAATGCTTGCGCCCAGCTATCTAAGGGTTTGGTTGTGCTCTATCAAATAAACAAACTAGCAAACAAACCTGCACCCGTCGAACTGCAATCATCCATCAATCCATTCACCCATCCATCCACCTGCACCCATCTATCTACAATCACACATCCATCCATCCATTCATCCACCTTCACCCATCTATCTGCAATCATCCATCCATCCATCCACCTGCACCCATCTATCTACAATCACACATCCATCCATTCATCCATCCACCTGCACCTGTCTATCTGCAATCATCCATCAATCCATTCATCCATCCATCCACCTGCACCCATCTATCTGCAATGACACATTCATCCATTCATCCACATGCCCCCGTATATCTGCAGTCATCCATTTGGAAGCTATCCTGTGGTGCACCAACCCGGTATCTAGCGAGAGCCTTGTGCCGTTCGGGATAAGTCTCCCTTACTAATCTTCCCTTCCTTTGTCGTTTGTTCAACTCCTGGTTTTCTTCAAGAGACTTTTGTGGATTACTTCAGTTTTGCCATAAGGTCAGTAGCTGAATTAATGCTAATACTGTGTTATCTTAGTAATTCTATTGGGACAGTTTCTTATGATACTTTATTTATCGTAGGCATACTTCCTACGCACTTCCCACGCCCTTTCTAGTGATCCATCTCTTTGCCTGTTTCATTCAGTCAGAGAGTTGTATCATTTGGAAGGTCTAATTTGACCTACCTACAATCAAGTCGTGTGAAAATAGGATCCGGAAGAGCCCTACCAATTGTATCCTTTTTTGGTTACCGTATCCTTTCCAATTAATACATTGGTGATTTATGACAGTGGGTGTTGCCAGCAGGCGCAGGATTTTTCACGTGATTTTGCATGTGCAATTGAGTTACACGATTTCACGGGGGTACGCAAGTTGTTTTTTACACGATTTGGCTTGCGCGAGCGGGTTTCGCGTATTCAAAGGTGTGCGCAAGGCGTTTTTCACGTGATTTCGCTTGCACGAGTGGTGTACACGTATTCGTGGGGTTACGGTAGGCCCTTTTCACGTGATTTGGCTGGCACAAGCAGGGTACGTGTATTCAAGGGGATGCGCGAGGAGATTACACGCGATTTGGCTGGCGCGAGTGTGGTACGCTTATTCGCTGGGTTACGGTAGGCCCTTTTCATGCGATTTGGCTGGTGCGAGCAAGGTACGCGTATTCAAGGGGGTGCGCAAGGAGATTTTAATGCGACTTGGCTGGCGTGAGCGGGTGCGCATATTGACTGGGGTGCGTGAGGAGATTTTCACACAATTTTGCTGCCGCAAGCATGGAACTAAATTTCGCTGGGTTTTGCAAGGCTCTTTTCATGCGATTTGGCTGCCGCAAGCGAGGTACATGCTGTTTTTCACGTGAATACGGTGTAGGGATGTTGTATGCTGGTCCAGGCTTAGCGCGGTCCTTTGCGCCGTATTGGGGATTTTTCTGGCTTTTTCTGGCACAAGGGGTGTTTTTGGGGGCTTAACTGGCGCTGCTGTATGTTCGCTGCGCCACAGCTGCAAATGGCTTGGGAAATCCATGAATACGCGGTGCGCCAAAATGCTGTTTTGCGCTGTGCCTGCTGCACGCTCCCTCTCTGCGCCAGGCGCGTGCGCTGCTTCTGCGCTGAATTCTATGAATTGGCCCCTATATTGGACAGCTCCCTGATCCATAGTGGGGAATAACTTTCACTGAGCATATTGGGATAAGAACACGTGCCTTCATGCAGACCCTTATTGGCACCTCAATGCTCCTTTATGGGGAAAATGTAAACAGAAACATGCGAGTGACATGTATTTTGGACTGATTGGGGTACACTGGGGACACTGTACATACAAGAGATATGGTACCAAGCCAGGGCTGTCATATAACCCTTGATTTAATTTCTGGGGATGGCAATACCAGTCTCTAAAATACCTCTTCAAAATTCCCCCTGAACCAGCCCGATTGCAACGTTGGGGTGACGGAAAAGGCATTGCAGCCTTATGCAAGGCTCTTGCCATGGCCAGCTTTCTGCTTGCCCTACAAGCTGCCTAGGAGAAACCCTTCAAGAGCAGCAACAACAGAGACACATTCTAGCTAGCCAAGGTGAACATTTCTGGGAATGCCACTTAGAATTCTAAAGCACTGGCACAGGACGCCCCACAAATAAAGGATTGCCCGGAAAGCCCAGCCATCTAGGCAAGGAGCGACATTATGCAAATACTGGCATAAGATGGAGCTTGATATCCCCAGAACATGAGGGCAGACACCAGCGACCAGACCCCCTGGGAATCCGCTGCAGGGCCGCTCTTCTTCCGGTGCCTGGGGGAACAGCTGGGGGGCTGCTGACCCCTCCCACGGTGTTCTCTCTACAATAACTGCGCAAAGGCTGGTTCGTACAAGTGGCCAAGCTTGTGTCATGGAGTCATTCATAGATAGGGTTCAAGCTGCTCCAATCAGATTGGGGGGTCTTCTGAAGCCCGCCGGGCATTGAACCTTTTCTACGGCCAGGGGTTATCACCATGAATGCTGGGGATTGTGTAAAAGAAGCCCCTTTAGCAGCAGGTACCTCTGCGGGAGATGAAGCACACACCCCCTTCATTAGTGGGAGGCTGCCCGAAAGAGGGTACACCGGGCGTCTACTAATAGACTAAAGGAGGTGCAGGCTTCTTTACTGGACTCTCCCCAGGTTGAGGGCCCTAATACTCGGGTCCCTCCTCCCGGTACTTCCGGCCACCACGCCTCTCAGCCTGCTGATGGCTCTGCAGAGGGAACCTCCGAAGCATGGGCTTAGAGGCCATGGATCCGCGGATGCTGAGAGCCTCAGAAGACACTTCCGTGATGAAGGTGAGACTGAGTGTTGATGGTGTTGGTCTGATGCTGTGGGCCTGGGGGCATCACACAATAAGGGTAAGGTGGGGGCTGCAGGAAACTTGACTTTGCCAACCAAACCTACTTTGTGTTTATGTGTACTCTGCTGTTAATCAGTGGTGTCACTAGTTACATCTGGGCCAGCCAATGGGGAAGCAAAGCCTTCACTGATAGTCAGACCGTGGATGCATGTACACGTCTCCCGCGTCCAGCCCAGGCACACACTACCTGTCAGAGGGCCACATGCAATCTGTCACAAACAAAGCTGCATGCCACATGAACTGCGCACGTGAGAAACTGTGCAGCAACCACTTATGCAATCTTCTTTTAAGAGCCCATTGGCAGCAGGGAGGTACCCTAATATTATACTCATGCTATTTGGCACCTCCACCTCTGAAATGATCGGCCCCATAAAATACTGGTGAGAGAAAGTATGATAATGATTGCAAAGACTATTAGGCCCACACCTATGTCTGGCAGTTGAAAGATTGTATTGCCAATAGTAAAATTGTGTATTAAAACACAATTAAAATGTCCAGTGTTCTGTCGTACTTGGTGCCTGGGCACTACATAGCTATGACCCGGAAGGTAGGTCCCCGCAAATATAACGGTGCACACTGCCACAGTAATATGCTGTGGCATGTACAGAAAGGGGGCTATGACCCATATAAGCGTTAACATAGAGAAATGTGCTCAAGTTAATATTCACGGTTAGACCCTTGCAAAGCCAAGGCCAAAACACATCCGCTCTGTCCTAAATGAGACCAGCTGCATTAGGCCCAATCCAGGCTGTCCCCTTGTCTTCATAGGTGTAATGTCAGGTAAGTGGTCTCGCATTGCGCCCTTCTGACACTTTTGGCAGCATGTGTCTCTGTGGGAAAAGCGGGGGAGAGGGATTTGTAGAGGTGTGCTCAAAATCGGCTCATGCAAATAAATGTAGAGTAATTCACTTGTAAATGTAAAGTTCGTGTTCCTCTTTATTATTGCTTTTTGCCTGGCAACACCCCGCTCTAAAGCAAAACAAGAAGCTCTCAGTGCTCAGAAAGGAAGGGAGCTGCTTCTGTACATAAGCCACGAATGCATTGACATCAGACATAACAGAACCCACGACCCTTTTATGATTGGTGCACATTCTAGGTTCCATGTGGAGCATATCATAGGGTTAAACCGGACAGATGGCTCTTCTTGAGTCCATCCCAGTTTGACGATGTTCTGTAAAGTGACAAACAGGATGTCTAATTGGCTGGCACGTTACTCGCCAGCCTTGCACACTTTGGCACGATCTCAAGGGTTAAAGGTAACATAGGGTGGGGGAAGAGAAGTCCATGGTCTGCACATTTTTCATTCTCACGCCATGTACCCTCTGGCCTCTGTATTTCACCGTGTGTATCAGTTGGTATCTTGCGTGTGCTCGGGAGTCATGCAGGTGTCCCATCTGTGGCTGCTTCACAATGAAGAGTCTGTGTTCTCTGTGTCTTGGTCACGTGTTAGAGGACCGTGTTTGAGAGTGAATGTCATCCTATTTAATAATATTTTAGCAAATTCTGCTGTTCATGTTTGTGCTGTCGCCTCCATTTTGGTGATGTATACGCGTGGTTATTTGCATTGTGAAAATGTTATCCATACAGGACTGAGATCTGATAGCGATTTGTGTGAGATTAGCCGCTACGTGGCAGAATGTGATACGTCTATAGAAGAGAGTTTAGCATTGGTTGGATTAAAGTTGATGGGATGATGGTGGCCATCTATGAGTGAGTTGTGTGTGTAGTGTACGGTGGTATAAGATCTTAGAGGGGAGATGCTTAGTCAGGGGAAGAGGGGAGGAGTCATCCATATAAGGCAACACAACCTGTAATGCTACACGCCTACCAGTGGCCTCATGCAGATAGGTTCCACTATCTAGACCCCCTTCTCTCTCTCTCTCTCTCTCTCTCCCTCTGCCTCACTCTCTTTCTGTCCCAAATTGATACTGTGTACCCCATGTACAACAAAACAGCCCTTTGTGAGTTGGCAGATGAGGCAAAGGGGCAGTTTAGAAACTAGACTAGTGACACAGTCATACCTCATCCATCATGAAGCAGCATTTCTGAAGGTTGGGTGGAAGGCACGACAGGCTCCTGGAGCTATGGAATGGGGAAAGTAGTGAGTGCAGCCAGGAACCTTTGTTCTTGAGCAGGCAGGTCTTTAAGGAGGGGAACACGAGGAACGCCACCATCAAGACTGAATCAATACTCAAACAAAGGATAAATACCCAGCATGTACTCGAGGCTAGAACAGGACATAACCCGAAGTAGATCTTGGCCTAGAACCACACAAGAAAACAACAATGCAGACAACACTTGGAAAGTATCATGCAGGAAGCTCTATTCAGAACCGACTGAACCCTAGAATAGATATTGTTCATGCAAGGGGACACATAGTTCCGTGAATGTAAAACAACGAAAAAAAGCCTACAAAATCACGACTCTGTTGGAAGTTAAATTTTAAGTGATATTTATGAATGTTGTTACAATTTTGTTAAACAGGAGACATTTGAACAATTGGAACAAAATATGAAAGGATTTTTTATCGGAATAACAGCCCTTTATTGGTTCTGGGACAAATATTGGTTCTGGTGAAGAATGATGGTGAAAAGCAATCATGCTGAAAATAATGCATGTGAGTGCTCGGAATTCCAATTGAACTGTAACTTGAACTGTACTGCAAAGAAATGGTGACAATTGTGGAAAACATACGGAGTACTTTGTGCCTTGAGAAAGCCTTAGGTGGGCGAAACATGGGCACGTGCCCCATTAGGTTATAGATGAGAGGCCATGAGTAATGTCCATGTAAGCATTCAACTTTAATTTATTTGCGTTTAAGAAAAATGAATTCAAGACTGAGCGCAACAATACCCGACCATCACATGCTGTATTTAATCAAACGGACCTACCAGAGAATGGTCGTCTATGTTGGGTCTGTGCAGCTATACAGTCATTAGCAAATATATTCCAAATCTAGGAATTTCAAGATGATTGCAGGGCGAGCGCATTGCGCAGTATTCAACTTTAAGGTTTTTAAGGACAGAGAGATCTAAGGTGCAGTGAGGCGCACACCTAGTAATTTGGATTTCTCAGCAACACCAGCAAACGCAAGTC